>NC_030440.2:15595788-15603288 GCF_001660625.3 Ictalurus punctatus | reverse complement strand
CCGACCCCCCCACCCCTTCAACCTCTGCAGCAATGCTGGCAGCACTCATACGTCTATTTCCCAAAGACAGCCTCTGGATATGACGCTGAGCACGTGCACTCAACTTCCATGGTCGACCATGGCGAGGCCTGTTCTGAGTGGGACCTGTCCTGTTAAACCGCTGTATGGTCTTGCCCACCGTGCTGCAGCTCAGTGTCAGGGTCTTGGCAATCTTCTTATATCCTAGGCCATCTTTATTGTTTTTTTTTCAGATCCTCAGAGAGTTCTTTACCATATTGAACTTCCAGTGACCAGTACGAGGGAGTGTGAGAGCGATGACACCAAATTTAACACACCCGCTCCCCATTCACACCTGAGACCTTGTAACACTAACAAGTCACATGACAGCGGGGAGGGAAAATAGCAAATAGGGCCCAATTTGGACATTTTCACTTAGGGGTGTAGAATACAATGAGACAGATTTAAGATTAAAATGAGGAAATATGTCTAGAAATAGGCGTAACGGTCTGTGAAATATTAGATAACTTTCCCTCTGTTCACCTCTATTCTGTCGCAGTGTGGGGAAAGACGAGAAATGGTCTTCCACGAGGATTTTTTTTTTCCAGCTTTTTTGGAGGGATGGTACAGCTTCTGTAATGGTCTTTAAGAGACACTTTAATACTACGTGAAAGAATGATGAGGAAACCCGTGCTGAGCGTCTACGGCGATGACCGATCGGGCTGTGAATCAGTAAATGAGCTTCATCTAATGCTGTACGATAAATCACGTTAAAACCATGATCTCTATTCATTACTCAGTGCATTTCATTTCAGGAGCAGCGTCGAGTCAGAAAACCGGGCGCCACTGCCACTGTTCCTACTTGTTCGTTGTGACCGGTAATCACAAACTGGTGTATAGACAGACATGAAGCTCAGAAAGTCTGCAAAATAAAATTGGGGGGGGGGGGTGGAGTCATACTGTTTTAATCCAAAATGACTGCAGATTTTCCGTAGATTTGGGACGAGATTTGGGCGTTCAGCCCTCTTCCATTCATGCGTGTCGAACATGAGTACAGATAAGAGGTCTCAATTTGCCAAATAAATAAATAAATAAATAAATAAATAAATAAAAACCTCCGCAAACGGCATCGCAAACTTTGAAACTTTTCGGCTGCAACGATGACAAACCCCCCTCCCCCTTCCTGTGCGGACCGGTTCTAAGCCGAAAAAAATTCGTAAAACTCAAAAAATCCGCAGTGCGCACACACCGAGCGTACACTTTTCCGTTCCTACGCTGTACGTATCACGACCTGAAGGTGTGAAAAGGATCAGGGCGAGGAATTCGAGAGGCTCTCACCTCGCTGTTGGCCATGTTGAGCTTGGCGGTGAGCTCCTCTCTCAGGCTCTCCAGCTGCTCCCGCAGACGGTTCTTCTGCTCCTCCAGTGAACTGCGCTCCTTCTCGAACTGATGCTCCATCTCCTGATGAGACAAATACGACACCACCATGAGAAAATTAGCCTGCGTTTCAGAGCCATTACACTCTCGAGGCTACTCGAGTGAACGCTGCGGAAACCTCCTCCTGACGATGAATACCGAAGGCAGTTTGAAGATGTACACAATTTTCCGGAGGCTCAGAAAACAACAAGAAACAAAAAAAGGACAAACCTATGTCAAGACACTGAAGCTTAGAGACATCACGGTATAATACAATAACACATACCACGGCAGATTATATTAACATATTAACCACTGCTTTGTAGGAATTACAAAAAAAATAAATAAAGTACATTTTTTTCAGGACACAATTTCAATGTTCCAGAGTTCTTAATATCTTTTCACTGCGTCTTGTGACTTGATTAATATTTGCGTAGCTGTATTTGACGAGAAGCATAAGCACCTTTCAGTGCGAGAAAGGAAAAACAACTATAAATTATGGACGCTCTGTGAAACATTTGCATGGAAGAGTATTATTATGTGTCACCCACACAGATATTTTTGTGTCTGGATGACGGTGTTAATGTCGCACGCATCGCCAACGCGGAGTCTGATTTGAAAAGAAAAGAAGAAAGGGGGAAAAAAAAAAAAAAAAAAAAAAGTAAACACGCTCAGCCGAGTGTCACAGCACACCGTCTGCTGCGATAAGAGGTGGTGTTATAAAATCTGAGCCACGGCTCAATTATGGATTGATGAATGCAGTGTAAACCCAAATCACCTGTGTAATTATAGTAAATGTTTATCTGTGTGCGGAAGCACAGTCGTAATTCGTAATTACAATCATTATATATATGAAAAAAGAAAGGAAAAAAACAAAAACAAAAACACGACAAATATTGCAAATGACAGGCTTTAATTCAGATTCGCGTGCTGCTGGAAACGTGCAGTTGTCGCGCCGAGTGTCAGGATGATCGATCGGAGAACACGCTGAAGTGCTGCGTGATGGTAACGGAGGCGCTCGGAGGGCAGGGCTGTGCAAAACCGTGCCTTATAATTTCACGTTTAGCTCTCGGGAACGATCGCACGACTAGATCGTATTCGCGACTTTGGAGATGTTTCTAAAAAAAAAAAATTTTTTTTAAATGAACATGCCGTCAAACGAGGTTTGTGCGGTGTGATTTCTATGCAAATGTGCACGCGGACGCTTCTTGAAAGCATAAATAATAAACGAGGCCTTCTACTTAAAAACAAAAATGTTTCACTTGTCAAAGAGAGAAAGACAACGAGAGCGAGAGAGAGACCCTGAGTAGGACTGCTAAATCACTGATGGTGTGCAGAGCTGTTCACCGACCACAGCTGGCGAGCGTGCATAATTCACCGCCTCGAACTTCCAAGCAGACAAATATGCAAATATGACCTCATGCATGATTAATAGGGCTACATCTATCACTGCGGTGTGATGAAATCGAAGCACAGGACCCAGCTTATGGTGTAACCAAAAGTGTTCAATAAAAATCAAAATGTACACAGTGTTCAGTTTACCCCAAAGGGAACCGACGTACCGACGTCAAGTCTTCACATTTGCTAACTTTGCTTAGCAGAGAAATACTAGCGCATGGCCATAGACACAATAGCACACATCCCCATGAAATAAAATGGAACTTTTGTGGCTTTTGATAGGAATAGGTCAGCCTTAAGGTTATCTTCAAGCTCGTGTGCTCTAAAACAGTGACAGAATTCACATTATAAAATGCATGTGTTCAAAATGAAGTCTTTTTCTACCACCGATACGAACCAACAATTTCGATGACATCATTCTGCACTTCGGCTTCTCGTCCGATTTTCAGTCCGATCAAACGCTCTCTAGGATCCACGGTGCTAATTGTCAATTGCGGCTTAGCCCGGGCTGTGAGGTAAGCTGAACGCTATTGGCTATTTAAAAAGTGGGAGGAGCCACTCGATATGTCCTGCCATGACTTCCTGATTCATTGGAAATTACGTCAACACGTCGAATAACGCTGCGTGTTTCCAAGTCTGGGTGACATCACTGGGTTAAAACGTCCATTACCTGTTAGCCACACTACCGCTCAAAAGTTTGTGGACACCCGACCGAAATGTTTCATGATGTTAAAAACCTTTTGATCTGAAGGTGTATAATTAAATGTGTGAAATCGGTGTTGTAGACAAAAAACAAGCACGCCGATGTATTTATTTATTTCATTAGAAAACTAACATTTTATTTACAAAAAAAAAAATCTCCATTTAAACGGACGACCCGGAGAGAAATATTCCGAAAAGCAGGAGATAAGAGTCCGGCGTCGGCGTGAACTCCTTTAATACCGTTTAAAAATCATCTCGGGGAAATTCCTCAAGAAATCGCTCGAGAAAACGCCGAGAACACATTTCTGGAAATTCTAGGTGAAAAGGGCGTCGACTTTGAAGATGATAAAATATTAAATTATTTTGATTTATTTGGGATTTTTAATCACGACATAATTCCCATCGTTCCATTTGTGTTACTCCAGAGTTTTGATGACTTTATTATTATTATTATTATTATAAACTGTGGGGAAAATGAATAAAAATAAAGAATGCGTGTGTCTAAACTTTTGACCAGGGGTGTATATTAGCCTTGTAACTCCAGTGCAAAACCAAAAAAAAAAAAAAAGCTAACTTTAGTCAGGTATCAAACCTTTTCTAGATGATTGACCATATTCATGTTATTGGGGAAAACCAAATAATTGCTGGAAGCAATTGTCCCTACAGAGACCGTATATATTTGAGAGTTGTTTGGATACAGTTCTGTGCTATTCCAAAAATAAATAAATAAATGAATTGTTCTCCCTTGTTTTGAAGAGTGCTGAACGGAGCTGAGAAGTCGTCAGTGCCTGGAGGAATAAAGGAAAGTGATGGAGAAGAGGAGAAACTCCAGGTCTGGTCTAAAATAGCCCTTGTCATCCTGTTGTTTGTGTATGACTCGGCGCCCAGCTCCAACGTAATCCCTTCTTCATTATTCATCCCCCCTTCAATTTCTCTCTCGCCATTTCCATTTCTGAGAGCGCCAGCTGATAAGCCCAAAGCGGCGCCGTGCTAATGCGATTCAGTGCTTTAGTGTCACGGCTGCTTTAGCGTCCTGTCCTCGGGCTCTGTCCCGGAGGATAGGTCCCAGCTAAAAGGGCAAAAAGGGCAAAAAGGGCTGCAGGACACCCAGGTGCAGCATCGGAGAAAATCAGCCATGCCTGCATGAAGGCCTGCCTCGGGGACTGCACGGAGACATGTTGACGTTGGAGAGACGGAGAGCACAGACATCCGAGACGCGCTGTGATTTGGACAAGAAAAACGAGTAGATACAGGCGGCTAAAAATAGATTTTAGGTTTACGAATTTTTGCCTTACTCCTCGTGAAACTTGTAACCAATGACAGCGGTTGCCAGTTATTGCAAAGCAAAGGTCTATTTTTAACATGGTGCAAGATCCTGCAACTGTGATTCCTGCTGGTCTAGTTCATGTATGTGGTAACGTTTGATCATTAAAAGTATGGTTTAATGAGTCTTTATTAATCACATATACATTACAGCACAGTGAAATTCTTTTCTTCACATACCCCAGCATGTCAGGAAGTTGGGGTCAGAGCGCAGGGTCAGCCATGATACAGTACCCTAGAGCAGAGAGGGTTAAGGGCCTTGCTCAAGGGTCTAACAGTGAGAGCTCGGCAGTGCTGGGGCTTGAACCCAGACCTTCCGATCAGTAACCCACAGACTTAACCACTGCCCCTAGCAGTTTAGCCAAAAATTAAATACCCCAGAAGCTGTTCATCAGTCGAGACGTTTGGCGTAGCTTAGCTGTACATCGTGCAAACTGAACTGGAACTAGATAACCATGCATCCTTCCCTAACCCAATGAAGAAAGCGATTGTTTTTAGCTTCGTCCTTTTGTCTAGAATAGTTTCAGAAAGTACACGCTCAAGTCTTTATGTGGATCTAGCAAGTGTGTCAACCGGTAGCTAGAAGCTTCCTTTGCTTCTTCCCTACATCACCCTCACAGCTTCAGCGCAAAACTAAGGAAGCAAACTTTGGACACTAAACGTGTGTTGGCTGTTCAACGACACTTGATGTACATTTCCCTGTTTGGCTGAACTACTCCTTGAAGCCAAACGGATTTCAAAATAATAACTCGGAGTGCAAGAAAACAAATTCTCTTGGCTGTGAAACGCTCTTAGTGAAATTCTTTGGCTGGTTAACACTTCGAAAGGGATTCTGCTTAGAAAGGTTCCTGAAAGGAAACTCTTTCACACAGATGCATTGAGGCACGAGCTGAAGAACCTTTTAGGGTGCTGTATCTAAGCTAGGTCTAGCTGTGATAAACTCTAAAATAACACCATTACATGATTCATCTTATTATCGTTAACTATCAATATCTAATCTGCTTGGATATGATGAGTAGACCCATGTGTCTTAACTTATAGGCAAGAGACCTTGTTCTTAGGTTGCATAACGTAAAACTATGTTAAATATCACTATAATAATAATAATAATAATAATTCATTAATTAACACATAATAATAGGGCTGGGTGATGTTATGATATAATATCGATGCCTGGAGAAATACTGGAGAAAACTTCATAATATGGTTTTATGAGATATTCTAGGGATCGTCATTATTATTATTATTATTATCATTATTATTATTATTTTCCCATATGATAGTTTTACCATGTCATCCAACCCTATATAACAGTTTTACAGATTTTCAATTTCAATTGTATTTGTTTAGCGCTTTTAACAATGGACATTGTCCCAAAGCAGCTTTACATTCAGAATATAGATTATAAATGTATGAATTTATCCTCACCGAGCGAGCCGGAGGCGACGGTGGTGAGGAAAAACTTCCTGAGATGATATAATGATAACGAGTCTTTATTGGTCACATATACAGTAGAGCACAGTGAAATTGTTTTCTTCGCATACCCCAGCATGTTAGGAGGTTGGGGTCAGAGTCGGCCATGATACAGCGCCCCCTGGAGCAGAGAGGGTTAAGGGCCTTGCTCAAGGGCCCAACAATGGCAGCTTGGCAGTGCTGGGGCTTGAACCCCCGACCTTCCGATCAGTAACCCAGAGCCTATCCGCTAAGCCACCACTGCCCCAATATGAGGAAGAAACCTTGAGAGGAACCAGACTCAGAAGGGAACCCGTCCTCATCTGGGTAACACTGAATAGTGTGAATATTGTGAAATATTCCCCCTTATTTTCCATGATTATGATTCAATCATATAAGACCAGTTCAATGTGATTTTTGCTTACTCGTGGTCTCTTTTTTTTTTGGGTTTGTTTTGCACGTACAAAACCCAACCGTACCCGATTTATGTTTATATTAAGACCGAGACTACGAGACGCTGTAGTGCCCAGCGTGTCTCTGCGCGCATAATAAACCATCTCTTTCACCATACCCTGGCACTTGTTCTCCTGATTCTCCGAACATCTTACTTCTGGTGAAGCTGAAGCATTTGGATCCAGAAAAGATTTAAATCATTACAAATAAGCCCCTTCCATAAATGCGCATAAATAAGATTTAGGCCCTGATCTACTAAAAGTTTGCAAACTACCTGACTTGCACGAACGAGGACTGTGAAATTGCGCAATTCATTGCGCAGATTAGTACGACAGAAAAGCGGGTATTAAATTTGCGGAGGCCAGTTTCCGTCAGTCGAGGACAGAAACGGCACCATTCGCCGGTTTGATAAGAATAATAAGAATTTTATTATTATTTTAGCATTGTAAATATTCTTCAGCTGCCTTTAATTAGCGCTATATTGTCGTCTGATTCTGAAAACTCCGTCTATATATTTTGCACGTGACGTAAAAATCACACTACTGTCTGCGCACACAAGTTCTCACACAATTACAGTGTGCTATTTGGGATCTTAATAAAGCGGGTCATTTAATCCCCTCTTACTCACCGCATTCTCTCAGTGTACGTGCGATATTAAATGGCTAATAGATGAAACAGTACGTGGAGGTTTTGGAGTGTGACGGGAGGCTGTCTGTTGGCAGGAACGCGGTCGACAGAGATAGAGGACAGATTGTGTGT
>NC_030440.2:15583288-15593288 GCF_001660625.3 Ictalurus punctatus | reverse complement strand
AAACAGCGTGACAGGATGATAACACGCTTCGTGTGCCGACGTGAAAAGAGATGCACTTTCCCTTTTCATTTTTCGGCGAATGACATCCCGCTCGTGTGTATCCTCGTACCGCTGTTTCCATCCGGCTGATCGAACCCAAACACGCCGAGCGATTTACAGCGCAATCTAGAACACGATACCGCCGCGAAAGAAACGTTTTTTCAATGCTTTAAATCATATTACACCTAATGTTACTACTACTGCTAGAGACAGAATAAACACCCCAAAAAAAAAAAAAACTGTTTCCTTTGCAGCTTATAATAATTTTGCTATGAATGGCAGCGTCTTAGATCTGTTTTCATGTATTTACAAATCTTTTCTTCCCATTTGGTTTTACGTTTCAGACTCTTCTTGACGTTCACATAAAAATCTAATAGTGTAAAAAAAATAAAATAAATAATAATAATCATGAACAGTATTTCAGGTTTAGTCACCCCCCCCCCTTTTTTTAAAATAATTCTTTAATTGCTCACATTAAAGATACACATTTAGTTCACTGTTGTATCCAATGACATCATTTTAAAAGTGCTCCAATAAAATATGCCATAAATTATACGAACAACGTCCAGAGCTATTCTAATCATATAAAGGGTCAGAAACTTGTGTTCGGCACCGAAAGGTAGGAAATGAGATCTTGTAGAATTTTTGGCTTTGAAATCGTCATTTTAACTTCCTGTAGTAATATCCTAACACCTTAGATGTCTGTGTGTGTCCTTCACAGTATTAGTTCAACAGCAACAACTACACAGGAGTTCACTGCTTACTTTCCCCTTTTCCCAGAGCGCGCATGCGCGTGTGTGAAGAAAGTGCACTCACAGCCAGCAGTCTGTTCTTCTCTTTCTCGGTAGAGCTCTGGGTGTTCTCCAGGGCAGCCCGGTGTTTTTTGGACAGCTCCTCCAGGGCGCGGCTCTGCGTCTCTCTGAAGTGAGAGGTTTCCTCCTCGTACCTGTTCCGCAGATTCATCAGCTCCTTCTCGTAGCCTTGCTTCTCCTCCCGAAGGTTCTGCACAGGGGAGAGAACAGCGGGACGATGTCTTGAACTCGGTAACAACACCAGGAGTAAGTGAGTTAATCAATCAATCAATCAATAAATAAATAAATAAATAAATAAAGATCCTGCGATTTTAATCGATCTTCAATGTAACGAAACGATATCGCTTCGGGATATCCCCGGACGCGTGCTTCACTCGAGAGGATGCGAATATTATCTGTAGTTCGGCGCTCGTCCTGAACATGCCGCCATCTTTCGAGCTGCTCCACTTAAAACAAAACAAAAGAAGACAGAGGATCATGACGGAAGGTCAAGGTAACTAACTTGTAGCCGGCGCAATTAAAGTCTGACGTGTGGAAGTATTTCGTGTTCAAAGGCAGTGACGGTAACGACGAGCTCGGCAAAGTCGTTAATGAATATAGCAGTCGTTTCCTCACTAGCCTCTCGAAATCCTTACAAAATCTTACAAAGAACCGACACTGGAGACTCCTTCCATAAAGGTTAAATAAACATCTCCTCGCAGAAAGATTCGCAATATGAGTAACGATTACGTGTCTTTGTTAAAAATACAGGGGTTTTAAAAAATTTAAAATAAAATAAAATATGGGATGCGTCCACCGTACGAGTTCCTGTGGATCAACTGTTACTATAGAAACGATAAGAAGATTAATTAACGCCTCCGGACCAATCAGATTCGAGTATTCGTCAGTGTTCTGGAATACCAAGTCTTTCCAACCTAGATGACTTGATATAAAAAAAGTAAAGACTATACCACCTCGTCCAACTATTACTCGTGTGGCTTTTTTCCCTTTACATCCCATAATATTAACACGCCGACTGAATTATTGACGAAACCAGATTCCTGTCAGGTTCCATCTGCACAACCATTAGAGAATTAGAGGCTTCTTGTAAAGCTCACATGGTCATAACAGGCTTACGTAAGCTTGACAGGGAGTGGAACTGCACAGCCTGGAGCACTCGGGCTCAGATGCAGCATGTTATTTTCAGCATCTGTGACGAACAGGTAGCGATAGAGTCTTGTTATTCCGCCGTGTTTCAGATGCCGACAGGCCTGAGATCTCTCGACACGTCCCGCGTTGTCAGTAACTTCGAAGAGCCAAACGCGAAAACGCAAGGGAGTCCATTAAAGCGAGAGCATAAGCATTCAGGAACATCCAGCAGAGTGAATCGCACTCTCATGCCTTCATTTAGCCCCACGTTGTCATAGCAACCCCAAACCTAATCCCACGTTCCAAACGCAAGGACATGTTATGTTCTTCTCTTCTCTTCTCTTCTCTTCTCTACAGGGGCTGTGGTCGAAAGTTATGTCGATGTTTGTTTACGCAGGAATGTTCCTTGTATTCAGAATTAAATTACTCAGAACGCCGGAAATTTCGGAACATTTCTCTAATTGAAGCATTTTATCAAAAGCTCTTACGACAGAAACAATAAGATATCGGAATGAGCGCGTTAACATTAAAAGTATCGCTCATGTTATAGCCAGAACTATTGTCCTAGTGCTGTTATACCGAAGTAATGCACACGTTCTGACCAATCAGATGCAAGAATTCAACCACGCTGTGGTAGAACGTGTATCATTACAGTATTATCACATCCGATTAGTGAAATTTCACACGCACATATCGTGTTCGGTTCGCTCAGGGTGACTTCACGTATCCGAATATACGCTAAGAACCCTTGGGTTGAGATGAGTGTAGTGTAATTTGGGAATTGGGGAATTGTTATAACAACAGCGGGTATGTAACTAGGTGGCTGATTGGTGTGATGCGTCCAGATATTTGGCTTCATGGGTAGCCAATCTGTGAACTTGGAGGACCTCAGTGAGTGGGCAAAAAAAAAAAAAGAAAGAAAATAAACAAAGACTAATACCATGGATATATGAATGAGAAGATGGCAAGCACTGAAATAAATATCTAATCTCAGTTTAGTAAGATACCAGTACATTGCTGCGTGAATAGTCTTAACTGTAACGAGCACATTCATCACTGCAGATTTAGTTTCATTTAACAATACACTCATTCTACAGCAGCTTATAAAATAGCACTTGATCCAGCACTGATCCTGACACCTTAACGAAAACTAAATAAGGGTGGTGAAATCGTAACGTGTGATACAGGTTACTTTATCACGCTTATCAAGTTCATCCTCTAGGTTGAATTGTTGAATTAATAACACCGTGGCAGTTCAATTTTTTAAGTTTGATGCGCTGTGCTGTAAGAATTCGATTCCGTTTCATTCCTATAGCGCTTTTAACAACGGGCATCGTCTCAAAGCGGCTTTAATTCAGGATATAAACACATGGCCATGGTTTAAAAGATAAGCCATCTGAGTACTCAGTTGTACTTCAACAGTTCTCAATCTCAATTTAAGTTAATTCGTAATTACATCTAAAAAATGTTGTTTAAAAAAAAAACAACTTCCATGAGATAAGCAGTGTCTCTCATTAAGATGTCGTCTCCTTCAATCTCCATCATGTCTAACGATACAGTTATTTAATAGCAACCTATTTATGTGTTTAATATAGCTGCAAACTGCTTTCCATGGATTTATGAGCGTACTAGCAGCCCAAAACATAAAATTCAGTGTGACATATTGCACTAATAAACTCTAAATACAGCCCAGAGAGAGAGAGCGAGAATCAGAAAGTTTCTTAATTAATGTTAAATCCACTTACTATGTTGCAGAAGGTTTTATTATTGCTCAGATGTTGAACTGTTAGGGCGTATGGGGGAGGTTACTGCGCTGCACTTATGTAGCCTGAGAAGCTGCAGAAAAAAAAAATCGTCTTTGACATTTACATGGAATTGCATTGTGAGATGTGGAGACTTGTCTACATCTACTTTGCCCTTTTCTCCAGGCTGTAATTCACATTTAAATATTTCAACTTTGGATAAAAAAAATAAAAAAAAAAGTTTCCTTCGTTTAATTCAAAAAAGTACCAAAAAAACCATGCTGAGAAACCCAACTATCAAACATGTATTAGTTATGAGACATGGCCTAAACGCTGGATGGCTTTTAAAACCCCCAGCTTGTACAGGAAAAGCCCCGAAACACAAAAGCTTCAGTATTTACCAATCATGGTGGAATAATTAAACGTGTGTACGTACAAATAACAGGAAATGAAATTCCTGGTTTTCCTTTAATGAGTAAAAAAGGTTACGCTTTGTCTTTTTGGAGTGTTTTGATCAAAAGATGCAGGCTATCTGACGGTACCCCCGAGGTACCGTCAGATAGGCTACAGCAGGGGGAAGAGCTTTCTCTTATAGAGCCCCACAGTTATGGAACAGTCTTCCTATTAGTGTTCGGGACTCAGACACAGTCTCAGTGTTTAAGTCTAAGCTTAAAACGTATTTGTTTACTCAAGCCTACCCTGACTAGATTCTGTTCTACTACTTCGCAGTCATAATTATCTTTTTTTCTCCCTCTCTCCTTTCGCCGAGCCCCACACGAATTCATGGAGATACTAGAGATCCAGATCCTTTCTGCCTCTGGATGGAGCTCAAATCTTCTTTAATTCCAGACTGCTGGGACTACGGCTGCTCCTAACGCCATACAGACTCCATATAAATCCATAATGAACTTTTTCACACTATCTGTTGTTACCCAGATGAGGACGGGTTCCCTTCTGAGTCGGGTTCCTCTCAAGGTTTCTTCCTCTTAAAACATCTTAGGGAGTTTTTCCTCACCACCGTCGCCACTCAGTGGCTTGCTCAGTTGGGATAAATTCGCACCTTTAATATCTGTATACCGTGTTGATATTTCTGTAAAGCTGCTTTGAGACAATGTCTATTGTAAAAAGCGCTATACAAATAAAATTGAATTGAATTGAATTGTTTTGGAACTAAACCGAGAGAAATAACGGCACCTGAGCGGCTAACGTGAGAGGGGAGCAGCTGGATGCATATATGTCTGTCTTTAAGTCCAATCGATATTCCAGGACAAATTCAGATTTATGAACATCTTATTTATTTATCCCCATCTCACACATTCTTGTGCGGCTCGAGAAACACAATAACGTACAAACTTCGCCCGAAGCAATAAGATCAGGCTTATCTTATGTAGAGACTAATCAAATTTGGTCACTTGTGCTTTGCAGAGCAGACACGCCGTTTAAAAAATCCCCCCCAAAAACGGTTGAACATTAAAGACGATTTTTCACAGACTTCTTTGCTCATGTTTACCAAGGGTGCCAATATTAGTTGTTAAGTTTTGAACACGCAGTGCACAAATGGACCCGGCAGTGCTCAGAATAGGTTTATGAAAATTTTTTTAGAAAAAGGTTCCAGGTTGTAAAATGTTGAAAGGGGGGTGAATACTTATGCACAGCACGGTAATAATAAACAGCAGGTGAGTAGTAGCATTGTAGCAGTATTTTTAAAGAATATTATTTTAGAAAATAAAGACATGGGGGGAAAAAAAGAGAAAAAGATAGTACCCTCCGAAAGTATTGGAACGGCAAGGCCAATTCTATTGTTACTGCTATACATTGAAGATGTTTGGGTTTGAGGTCAAACGATGAATTCGAGACGGATCAGAATTTCAGCGTTCAGGTCCTCGTATTCACGTCTAGACGTGTTAAACGTGTCAGGACATGGCAGGACTGAGAGCTTGTGAGCACAGTACAGAAGGAGGTCGCCCATGTCTGTGTGTTTTTAGGATAACGATCGGTGAGTGATGCGGTGTAGTTTGATCGGTACCTTCTCTAGATTGAGGATCTGCTGCCTCTGCCTCTCGTCCAGAGCCTGGCTCTTATTCTGCAGCGCTCCCCTCTCCTCCTCCAGACGCAACACCTTGTCCTTCAGACGCGACTTCTCCGACTCCAGGTCGCGGATGGCCGCCTCGTGGGTCATCTGTGTGGCCTGAAGGCTGCCGATATGACCTGAGTTCAGAGGTCACATTCACAGGGTGTAAAAGGAAGAAATCTTTTTACCGTGTTTTTTTTAATCCTGGCTTTAGAGCTGAGTGTCTTTTACTGGGTGTTTTTACTTCAGCGTAAGAGTTGATGGATGTTATTAGGACACCAGGTGCGGCTTGGATAACGGGGGACACGGAGAACACACCGAGACCAGACTTTGATTATAGCAACGATAATGAATGGCTTTTGAGTTGTTGCTTTTCTGTTTCATCATGTGTAAATAAACCTGGAGATCACCCACCCACACTGTTCATAATCCCCGATAAAAATCGCATTCATTTCAAAGTACATACGAAGAACGCTCTGACTTCATGCCTTTTATGTGCACTACTTTGCATTAAGCCTATAAATACAGATCAAGCAACAACAAAAATCATTAAAGCTCCAGCTGTTTTGTAAGGCTAACAGATGCAGCTTACGTTAATCCATCTGAATAATATATTATAAGCAGTCTGATTGAAAATGTTTCCTGATAAATACACAATCACTGGCCCTGTTGATGCATGAAAACAGTAGGAGGGGCATGGAGTCCAGGTGTTCCTGGAGGAACGTTCCAGAAACTGCCTGATGGGGTCTCAGGGAGGCACAAAGCTGTGACATTCAGCTGCGGTTGCCTGGAAACCGGGAGACGATCCGTCACCCAAAACTTTCCCAACATAGACCCAGAAAGAGTGGCTGAGAAAAGCCTGAAGATCACATGCCGGTTTCTGGCTCTTAAACTCCCATATTCCCTCCACGAATCACATAGGAGACGAGCAAAGATAGGAATAAATCGCTTTGTGACACAACAAGCAAATCACAGCACTGCTGGGACTCACCTGGTGCTACAGCCACTCAGGAGTAAATCAGAAGGTATCTGGGGTTGCCAAACAGGGGCACTGCATCCTTTATCAGACACTTTAATACTCCAGCTACCAGCACAGTCAAAAACAACAGCTTAATCAACAAGGACACCGAAGACTCAGTAAGGATTCTCGATTTGAGGACAGAATACACATCTCTCTCTCCCTCTCTTTCTCTCTGTCCCCCCCTGTCTCCCACCCTCTCTCTCTCTCTCTCGGACTGTCTCCATCTCCTTCTCTTTCTTTCTCTCCGTCTCTATCTCTCTCTCTCTCTCCCTCTCACTGCCTCTATCTCCCTCTCTTTCTTTCTCTCTCTCAGTCTCTATCTCTCTCTCTCTCTCCCACTCACTGTTTCTCTCTCTCACTGTCTCTCTCTCCCCATCTCACTGTCTCTCTCTCCCCCTCTCACTGTCTCTCTCATTCTCTCTCTCACTGTCTCTCTGTGTGTGTGTGTGTGTCTGTCTCTCTCTTTCTCTCTCTCCCTCTCTCTGTCTCCCTCTCACTTTCCTCTCTCTCGGTCTCCCCACCCCCTCTCTCTGTGTCTCCCTCTGTCTCCCTCTCTCTCTCTGTCTCCCGCTCTCTGGGTGTCTGTCTGTCTCTCTCTCTCTCTCTCTCTCTCTGTCTGTCTCCCTCTCTGTCTGTCTCCCTCTCTGTCTCTGTCTCCCTCTCTCTCTGTCTCCCTCTCTCTCTCTGTCTCCCTCTCTGTCTGTCTCCCTCTCTCTCACTGTCTCTCTCCCTCTCTCTGTCTGTCTCCCTCTCTCTGTCTGTCTCCCTCTCTCTCTCTCTGTCTCCAGCTCTCTGGGTGTCTATCTCTCTCTCTCTCTCTCTCTCTGTCTCCCTCTCTGTCTGTCTCTCTCTCACTGTCTCTCTCTCTCTCTCTCTCTGTCTCCCTCTCTGTCTGTCTCCCTCTCTCTCTCTGTCCGTCTCCCTCTCTCTCTCTGTCTCCCTCTCTCTCTCTGTCTGTCTCCCTCTCTCTCACTGTCTGTCTCCCTCTCTCTCTCTGTCCGTCTCCCTCTCTCTCTCGGTGTGTGGCTCTCTCGGTGTCTGTCTCTCTGTCTCTCTCGGTCTTTGGAAACATGCGTATTTATAGGAGAAATCTATTACTATTACTTAAAAAGGGAAACTAACATACAGTTGTTTTTTTTTCTATATATAGAGGAAGCTACTGCGTTTAAACAGACTCTTTGAAGTCAGAGGTACGACTTGTATAGTCCTTCACATTTATTATTCCTCTTACATCTTAAGTACTGTTTTGGCTCTTAAACCAGTGGAAATAGGGACCACTCTGTTACAAACAAAAAAGTTCCAGCACCAGCTCCATGTGGGTGTAATAGGGCTAGGACAGAATGCTGTAGAGGTGTGAATTGAAACTGTATCCCAGGACACTGGATATCTAACTCAGCCTCCACTTTTGCTTTTGATAACGATACCTTTGGTTTATATGTGCAGTCTCCGCTTAAAAAAAAAAAAAAAAAAAAAGCCTTCGTTGTCAATTTGGAAGCCACACCCAAACCTCTCAGAAAATATAACGATGTTCTACTCACGTTCTTCAGAATTGGCACGGTAGATTAGCTATAACTGTCTCATAGAAACATATCGACCCTTAGCATACGTCATGAGGAGACAGCTGGCTTCCATGAACAGTAGGACACGTGGAGCAAACACAGGTCATTGCTCTCAGTATTCATAAAACAGTAGGTGAGAAATACCCGGATGACCTACTGCTTCCGCCGGGATTCTGCAGAATGGATCCGCTGGACACTGCGCTATCCCATAATGCAACGGGACTGGCACGGATGAGCTGTCAGAATCAAGAATGACGGACGGCAACACGTCGGCTCTTTTTAAGTTGTAGGTCACATGACGGACGCGAGTACGCACTTATACTGATCCGTGCGTACCGTATCGACGGCCGAGCAGTAGGTAACGGACCAAATTCCGTTTTCGAACGCATGGATTGTTTTTCCTGTAGTGTTTAAAATGGCCGTGACGTTTTAACAGCGCCACCTGCAGCCCTGGAGTACTTGTACACGATGGCCAACACAAAACTGCAGACAGTATGTCAGCTCGCAAAAATCTGCTTCCGCCTTCATGGAGACGGTGTCTAAGGCAATAATTACGCCGAGGTCTTAATTCGGTTAGAACTTGGCACTACATTTGGTTGAACGTCTGACTCGGACTGATCTAGTCGGTCTTTCGGAACGTTATCGACGCTCTGAAACGTTGCGGTCTTTAATAAAAGGTGCTACTTTTTTTTTTTTTTTTTGGAAATGTATTTTGCTGAGCGTTGAGGTGCGTCTGTTTTCAGACATGAACGTAAATGATATATCATAGTTATAACACGAATACGTGGCTGGTGTCGGCAGGTGTCAAGATAGGAGCCGGTATAGATACAGATATATACGGTCGATAAATACGAACACGGAGTTTTTTTTATGTAAAAAAAGAAAGAAAGAAAAAGGAGGTATAGATTTTGCGTCCCTTTTAGACAAGAACAAAAGTCAAGAATAGACACATGTCTGACTTCATACTCACAGATAAATAGATCAGAGGGAGTGCACAAGGAGAGCGTATGTGTCATTGGTTCTGAGGTGAATTGAAATTTACGGAGATATCTCACTGGCTTTGAGGAGGATCTCTGTGGCCTGCTGCTGAACTCGGTCTCTGGTGGCTTCCAGCTCGCACTCCGCTTCTTTCTGCCTGATCGCTATGATCTCCGCATCCTGAGTCACCTCATCCAGCTGTTTGTGCAGCTCCTGCACACACACACACACACACATAAATAAATAAAGCCATAGATTAAATGAAATGAGCAGTGCATCACTGATTCACACAGGCACGGTCTTATTCTTAATTCTCTCTCTCTCTCTCTCTCTCTCTCTCTTTCCCTCACTCTCTCCCTGTCTCTTTCTCTCGCTCTCTCCCTCTCTCTAAGATCAGTACCACTGTTGTCATTTCTCTCTTTCACTCTGTCCAGCCGTTTCCATTTTCCTCCTCATGAACTCTGAATGTGCACCACATCTCCCTCCACTCTTCCCATCCTATGCGCAATAACAATTTCCTACACTATCCTCTCTTTCTTGCTCTCTACTACTGTCGTTTTCGCTCCTATTATCCGATACCGGTACCTGATTTTCTGCCCGGAACGGTCATTTATTACTCATCTGAACCTTTTGTTATTTTTTTTTTTAAC
>NC_030440.2:15575788-15580788 GCF_001660625.3 Ictalurus punctatus | reverse complement strand
TTTCAGTTACCTACCCTCGTCCGGTTCAGGCTGTGGATATAAATATAATAACTGGGTTGTGATTTCCACCACTGTAACGTTAAAATTTTTATTAACCCTAACCCTCCCCATTGGCTATTATTCATACAATCTCGTCTGCTTCCTCTTATCAGAACATCCCAGCCTGATGGTTGTTCAGCACAACAGGAAGCCATCTCTGGCGTATTAACTGCCTTGTACGATACCACGTTCCGCAGACTGAATTACAAATAACAAAATGCATTGTGTAGGCTGGATTTCGGCGCTTTTTCTACCGTGTCGTTAGCTGAACGTTTAGAAAATTGATTTCCGAGCAGTTATTTTTCCTTCTCCCCGTTCGCTCGGAGACGGCCCGAAACCCAGGTGCGTTAATTAGGCTCTTAAATAACGTCTCCATTTCTCCACTCAGAAAGGGGTCCGAGGGATTTAACGACGGCGCGCTCATTAACGGGTGGCCGCGTGTGTACTGTACACGATCTGTGCGCCGCACTCTTTGAAGTTCGAATGAAAAGAAAAGATGAAAACACGTCTTCGTGTTCGCCACACGTCAGCGCTAAACTCTAACTGCGTGCGTTTGATTGATCAGTGATGCAGGATGTATTCGGTGTGTACTCTATATGGAACGAGGACGTAGAGGAGTCGGCTGGTTCCTCCGGATAGACACAAGAACGATGTCGACTCTGAAGGGGCGTGGTCACAGCAAGCGAAGCCGCGCCACAGCAAGTTGTCTTGTCGGAAAAGATCGTGTTTATGAGTCGAACGTACACGGACGCCACACACAAAGACGTAATTACAGGCGGGATTTTCTTTCGGCTCCGGGTTGTGGGCGTGTCGGGAAGAAAACATGGTGGAATCGACGGACGCGACGTCTGTAGTCGAGTCTAAATTTGTCGAAATTGAACGTTTACTCATCTCGGAAGCTGATTTCGGTTATTATGTGTTTGGTTTATGCAGCAAATTATTGAAATACAGGCAAACCGGTTAACGTTTAAGCACCGACAGGAGAGAAGCGGTTTGATTTGAGGCGTTGCATTGTACAATTACGATATAATGTCTAACGAGAAAGCTCACAGCGGCTTCGGATACCATGCGCATTCTTTCTTGTTCGTTTTCCAAGTAGACTTTAGTAATGGTTTGTGTACGTTCAGTTGCGAGGGGTCCATGGAGTAGCATAGAATCCCTTGCTGCAAACCGGAGTAAACAAAAGCTTTGCTATGAATTACCCGATGTTTATTTCGGCTCCTGTGTTAAAAATGTCGCGCGGTAAAAAGTGCCCGGCGTTCGCTCGTGGCGTGGATAAAAGTCGTCTTGGCTTGCGACTGGACAGATGATCTTGTAAACAACTAAAGAAGACGTGATGTGGTTTCAGACACAGCGAGCGAGGGTTTTTGAAGCCTGAAACCCATAAATGGACATTATACATTTTCTACAAGCCTAAGATTTAGACTGTAAGACTTCAGTAAATGGTATTTGGTCAAAGTCACTCGTCATCGTCAGGGAACTTGCGGACGTTGACGGATGTAGAAATCCCACTGTGGTAGGTGGGGGCGCGGTGTAGCGCAAATCTGCAGCGGGAGCGTGTGGGAGTGAGCAGATTAATGCGGCACACCTGTTTCTCATTAGTAGATGCTTATTTAACATACTGTTTTTCTTTCTTTCTCTCTCTCTCTCTCTCAGTGAGCGGGGCCAACGTATGCATGCGGAGGCACAGACAAAGTGTCCAACTTTATTGTTGATCTCCTACGCTAGTACATTGTGTCAGGATAGCAGAATAGCGAAAAAGACTAAGGGCGCGTCTCGATCAGCTCTCCAGGTGGTGAATCGGTATATAGTGTACACGAGTCGGGACGGTGGAAAGATCCCTGTCTCACTACACGTTAGGACACCGATGACTCGGTTTCCGGCGTCATGACGACGTACTCGCGATGTAAAACGTCACCGCTGGCGTTTATCAACACCACGCAGGACCGATATCTTTCTGATATCATACGTCGTATAAATTTGTTCGCTTCATCCTGTCACGGTGCTTCAGACAGGATCGTAGGCTCGCTTAAAGTTAAAAATCGCGAACGTACTGTGAGTAATCATGTCAGAGCGACAACGACGATAACAAGCTACTTATATTTCTAGTCGACGTTAGCGGAGAGTTCGTCCGCCGTTTTGTTTTGTTTCCGAGTTGAGAGGCTTCACTAACCATGACGTCATTTCCAGTAAGGGAACATAGTGAGCGTCGACGCTCCCTGGTTTTTGCGGTGCATTGTGGGATTTTTTTTTTTTTTTACAGAGCGGATGATCCAGCGCACTGGAAGGATTTAGCGATCGAGACAGAACTTAAAATGTCCGACTCCCCGATCGGCGTGCTGACTGCGGGACTCGGGAGCCGATTGAGACGCACCCTAAGACAGCACGTACGCTCGCCATTTAAACGCGGAAACCCGGAAACGTGTCAAAAATGTTAGCGTACAAATCGTTACCTTGATGTTGCTCTCGGCGGCGGTGAGCGAGGACTGCAGTTTGTGCGATTTCTCCTGGCTCTCTCTGGCCTCCTCTTGAACCCGCTGCAGCTCGGAGCGCAGCTTACCCAGCGTCTTCTGCAGCGCCGCCTCCTGCGCCTGGAACTCCTTCCTCAGCTCCGCTTCGGTCTTCTTCCAGGCCAGCAGGTTCTCGGCCGTCATCTGCTGCGTGCGCTTCATGGCCTCCAGCTCTCTCTCGTAGAAGGCCTGGGCCTTGTTCAGCTTGGCCTCGTACTCCTCCACCAGGCGCTTCTTGTCCTGCTTGAGCTCCTCCACCCGCTCCGTCAGAGCCTCCACCTCCTGCTTGTGCAGCTGGCTCAGCTTCTCTTGATCTTTGCTGTAGTTGGCGTTCTGGCTCTGGTGTGATCGCAGCAGCTCCTGGACCTGCACCAAAAAAAAAAAACCCCTCATTTGGTTCCTAAACGCAATTTTAGAAGTCGTTTTAAATGTTTACTGCGACTTACCATACATAAAGCATGTTATACAACGTTTACAGAGATACAGGGTGTTTTCAACAAAAGCTCTTCACTGGCCTTCTGAAGCTGTAGGAAGTGAAAGCGTACGTATGAATATAACTCGTAGCTGAAATGTGATATCAGTACCTCCTGTCTGTGTTCGGTGCGCAGCTCCTCCAGCGCCTGCCTCTTCTCCTGCTCAAACTGCGCCTGCACCTGAGCGAAGGCCCTCAGCTTCTCCTCGAAGGATCGCCGCATCTCCTCGACCTCACGCGACATGCTGACCACGCGCTGCGTGTGCTGCGCCTCCGTGCACAGCTGCATGTCCTCCACCCGCTGCCGGTACGACTCGAACTCGGCCAGCGCCTGCCGCTTCATCCTGTCGTGCACCTCCATGGATTCCTCCAGCGACTGGATGCGCCGCTTCAGGTCTATCTCGTCGCTGATCTTGCTCTTGTACTGCATGATCTTCTCGCGTGTCTCCGACAGGATCTGCTGCACCTCCTCTTCGTGGGCCTCTTTCAAGGTCTGGATAGCTGCCTCGTGCTCGTCGTTCTTTGTATTGAGCGCGTAAATCACCTGGTTTAGGAAAAGAGAGAGGTTTGAGACCGGGAACGGGCTCTGAGGGATTTGGGAAGACACCAAGCGTTGTTAAATAAAACTGCTAGCATGCGGCGGAGAGAAGGGTTTTTAGGTTCCCAGTGCACGAATAAAAGCTGTGCGCGTGTGTTGTAAAGAAATGAGAAGGCCACAGGGAACCTAAAACTGTGATTACCTCTTAATTACTTCGCTCGTGGACGCATGATATGAAGTTCGAATAAATGCTTTCCAAATCGAACTCTTATCGTATACAACCAACACGGTTCCTCCCACACGGCTTCAAACAATCTACGTCTTTACTTTACATACTGTGATTGTTCTGTTGAAATGGGCGTAGCCGACTGCGGATATCTCAGAGAAAGACTTCACGCTCATTAGAATATTAGACCACACCCACCCGGACAGTTTTCCGATCGGGTCTGTTTACCTGCTGTTTATACAACTGTTGTTATCCCCCCCCCTCCCCCTACAGATATTTTCTCAATCTGGATGTTTAATCAAAACACTCAACTCGGGTGTCATATAAACATTTGTTTATTATATGACACGATAGTCCATCTAAACTGACTTCCACCTAATCTCACCAGCATGCTTTTATAGCATCACACAGGTATTTTTTAATTCATTCGAAACACACCAAAAGATACTTATTTAGTATGAAGAGAAAACGCATTCGAACGTGTTTTCGCTCGTTGACACTTGGCTGTTTTTACGGTCATATATTTATTTACTTATTAATTAGGACAATCACAGAAGAGCTTAATATTAAATATGAACGTGCTCGGCGTTAAATACGCGTTAACCTTTCGCTTTTTCAGTCTGAGGACGTTTCGAAAAATATAGAAATTAGAGACACACATGACGAAAACGTAATTGAATCGTAAACACCAGATACGCTCCTCGTGACCAATAATACAATAATGATGAATAAATTCCCGAGGTTTATTTCTCCACAGGAATAAAAAGAACTCTTTCTTTTTTTTCTTTGGTTTTTGCCTGTTAATTTTCGCTGGAAATAAAATGCGACGTCTGATTTTGAGTCTGTTTTTTTCCAGTGTGTGTGTGTGTTTGTGTGTGTGTGTGTGTGCGCGTGTGCGTCACACTCCGGGAAGTCCACTTCCCTAATTGTCTGGCCAGAGAGTAATATTCTGCATGAACAGCTTTGGTCAAACAATGAGCAGAGCGGGGAGAAGGTGTCGTCTTGGTCTCGTAATGGCCGGTCTGTTCCGAGAGACACGAGAGCGGTCATTATCCTCACACGCCGCTTTCGCACCTGGCGCTTTGTGAGCACGGAGAACACAATGGGCTGGTGAGAAAAGCAGGTAGGTCTGAAAGTGCACTTCAGCTCATGGTATTGATGCAGGATCCTTTCTCCTTACAGAACTCATTGAAGAGCAGTAAAACACTATTTGGC